>NC_059532.1:5219595-5224272 GCF_905147795.1 Pieris rapae | reverse complement strand
GTATTATCCGTCGGCGCAACGGGCGCACGCGCGACTCGCTATTACAGCGCGTCGACGACGCCACGCGCCCTCCGGACGTCGAGTCCGCCTACATGCTGCACGAGAGCAGCGCGTCACCTTTGCGTCTCACTCTCTCACTCGTCTAGAGGGTCGAGGAGACGCTTTTTGACTCTGTTCGTTCACAGTTTCCGTTGTGCATTGTCCGTTAAACACTCCACAATAATTTCGTACACACTACAATTGCACAAACACCGCACGCGCACGCTAGGCGTCAGCCGCGACGCGGCGGGCGCGCGCTCCTCGTTCCTCCTCTCGATAACAAGAGTGAGAGGAACTCGGCCGAGCCGAACGCAGACGACATCCACGACGACGCACAACACGCACACACAACACAACGCCGACATCGAGACACGTCCACGCGCGCACCGGCGCCGCCCGTCGCTCGATCGCAATGGACCGGGCGACGATGCGTGCAAACACGCGCGACGCGTAAACGCGAACGTCGTTGTTGTCGTTGTAGTCGTCGTCGTCGTCGATGATGATGTCGTTGCGTAAAGACTCGACGCGCGCCCGCGCTACGGATAGACACGGCACGGCGGGGAGAATTTACATGTGCGACAAAAGTATCGTATAGACGTGAAAACGTTCAAAAGAAACGTGATCGAACATATATTCGAACGGATCGCTCGGCGCTCGGCCTCGCGAAACCGTCAAGAGCACGCGCGACGGCAACCGTCGCGCGAACAGTGTGGCTATTTGTTTTTATGCAGCCGGCCCTCAGACAGGAGTGGTCCTGGATATTTCTCCACGGACCGCAATGTGCGTTCGAAATGTCGATGTTCAAATGTGTCCTGCAGTTCACACTATGACGCGCAGTTAACTGCGTTCTTCATCGACCCGCGAGCCAAGTGATCCACCGTTCAGGGTAATCGTTTTGTTTTGTTGTTCGTTTGTATGAGAAAATAATAAAAAGCATTTAGACAAACATAATAAATCAAACGATCCGGACAAAACCATGTACGATCCGCCGCGGCACACAATCGAATTGAATCAATCGCGCGCGCGCATTCAGATCGACATCTCGTCGCCGGACACATGACGATAGATTATGCACAATAATATCAATAGGCGAATAGACGCTAACGAAAGAAAGCGTCCAAACACATATTATTTTAGTATGTCGCGAATCGACGCGAGAGGGTCTCGCCCCTCGCGGATTCGATTTTAATTGTGTAAATCATTACACGTGTGTGTTTTTCTATATGTTTTCAGCGTTGCCGCACAAAACAAAGAAAACGTTAATGATCCTTCCGCAGGTTCCCCTACGGAAACCTTGTTACGACTTTTACTTCCTCTAAATGATCAAGTTTGGTCAACTTCCCAGCAACGCCGACGGCCGTGAGGCCACCGCGTGTCGGTCCGAAGACCTCACTAAATCATTCAATCGGTAGTAGCGACGGGCGGTGTGTACAAAGGGCAGGGACGTAATCAACGCGAGCTTATGACTCGCGCTTACTAGGAATTCCTCGTTTATGGGGGATAATTGCAAACCCCAATCCCCAGCACGAAGGAGTTTCAACGGGTTGCCCGGGCCTCTAGGCCAGGGAGAACATGTTGATTCCTTCAGTGTAGCGCGCGTGCGGCCCAGGACATCTAAGGGCATCACAGACCTGTTATTGCTCAATCTCGTGCGGCTCGAAGCCGCCGGTCCCTCTAAGAAGAATTTTAATACGTCGCCAGTGAGTTGCGCTCCCCGAGAGTCGCGCACACCTTGAATGACGACGCCTATTTAGCAGGCTAGAGTCTCGTTCGTTACCGGAATTAACCAGACAAATCGCTCCACCAACTAAGAACGGCCATGCACCACCACCCACCGAATCAAGAAAGAGCTGTTAATCTGTCAATCCTTCCGGTGTCCGGGCCTGGTGAGATTTCCCGTGTTGAGTCAAATTAAGCCGCAGGCTCCACTCCTGGTGGTGCCCTTCCGTCAATTCCTTTAAGTTTCAGCTTTGCAACCATACTCCCCCCGGAGTCCAAAATCTTTGGTTTCCCGGAAGCTGCCCGCCGAGCCATTGTAGTAACGTCGGCGGATCGCTAGATGACATATTTACGGTTAGAACTAGGGCGGTATCTAATCGCCTTCGAACCTCTAACTTTCGTTCTTGATTGATGAAAACACCTTTGGCAAATGCTTTCGCTGATGTTCGTCTTGCGACGATCCAAGAATTTCACCTCTAACGTCGCAATACGAATGCCCCCAGTTATCCCTATTAATCATTACCTCGGAGTTCTGAAAACCAACAAAATAGAACCGAGATCATATTCTATTATTCCATGCACGAAATATTCAAGCGGCATTTTGAGCCCGCTTTGAGCACTCTAATTTGTTCAAAGTAAAATTGTCGGCCCACCTCGACACTCACCGAAGAGCACCGCGATAGGATTTTGATATTGAACCGGCGTTTTACCGCCGGCTCACCGACGATATGCTCCGCAGACGTGTCAGTATCACCGCGGATGCGGTGCACCGACAGCGCGGCGCACAAATGCAACTACGAGCTTTTTAACCGCAACAATTTTAGTATACGCTATTGGAGCTGGAATTACCGCGGCTGCTGGCACCAGACTTGCCCTCCAATTGTTCCTCGTTAAAATATTTAAAGTGTACTCATTCCGATTACGAGGCCTCGTAAGAGTCCCGTATCGTTATTTTTCGTCACTACCTCCCCGTGCCGGGAGTGGGTAATTTGCGCGCCTGCTGCCTTCCTTGGATGTGGTAGCCGTTTCTCAGGCTCCCTCTCCGGAATCGAACCCTGATTCCCCGTTACCCGTGACAACCATGGTAGTCGCAGAAACTACCATCGAAAGTTGATAAGGCAGACATTTGAAAGATGCGTCGCCGGTACTGGACCATGCGATCGGCAAAAGTTATCCAGATTCATCAAAATTAACGACTTCGGACGCTAGGCCCTCCGCCGATTGGTTTTGATCTAATAAAAGCACTCATCCCATCACTGGTCAGAGTTCTGATTGCATGTATTAGCTCTAGAATTACCACAGTTATCCAAGTAACTGAGTAAGATCTAAGGAACCAAAACTGATATATTGAGCCATTCGCGGTATCGCCTTAATACGGCTTGCACTGAGACATGCATGGCTTAATCTTTGAGACAAGCATATAACTACTGGCAGGATCAACCAGGGAGCTGCTTACGCAAACGACTCGCCTAACGCCGCGCGCGAGACGCGGCTTCGGCGAGCCGCTGGCTCGGCGGCGTCGAGGGGCGCGCGCTTGCGCGCGTTACTCGACACGCGTGAACGTAACGCGTCGAATTTACAAACGACGCGACGTTCGCGCTTCAATTCGATAGACATACTTTGACCGGTCTACGAGCGGCCGTCCCGTCACGGTCTCGCAACGAGGTGATGTACAACGCTGCTCGACCACTGTGAGGGACATAAAACTGCGTCAAACACGACGACGACGACGACGTCGACGACGATGTGTCTTGGCAGTTTGAAAATTGAACATTCATCTAAACGCAACTTCTCAATTTTTATTCAATACGTTATTGTAAACATATTAAAAACTCTGCTGGCATTATACATATGTTGTATTCGCACTAGATACGATCAACGCCCGGAGCTTGAGGGACAAATTCCAACACGACGCTGCGCACACCGTTTCGACGATGGGCGCGTATGCGTCCTCTTTCAAACATTATTTCCAATTGCGGCCGCCGCAGCGACCGCGCACGTGTCGAACACGCTCGGCGACCCGAGTTTGGGTGGCGCCTGAAAGCGTAATTCTTTTATAATCACAGATAACACCGGCGAGACAGTCTCACAAAGATCACACTTTGAGCGGATTTTGCTGAATGTCACCGTCCGGTCTGCGAACGCGGTGATAAATAATATATAGTAACACACCGTGTGCAACAAAGTGCGCACGTAAGTATGTATACATATATATATATATATATATATATATATATATTAAAAAGAAAAATAAAAATAATCAAACACGCACACACATTCGTGCGTTTGTGTTCTTCCACAGAAACATCGCGAGTAATACACGATGATGCGCGGCAGCGAGAACCTCCGTCCGACTCGGTGCGCACGGCTGTTTCGCTCCACATCTATACCGAGAGCAATAGTCCGCGTCGGCATTGGAGTAGTATGTCGTATGTTTCTAGTAGAGCGTCGAGAGTTAGTTTTCATTTTAGGACGTGTACGTAACGTGTGCGTGTGTACATTAAATGAATGAATGTGCATTGACTGTTTATATTATTATTATTATTTTACTATTATACATATATGTATGTAATATAAATAAAATTAAAAAAATTATTACTTAATAAATTTATCATAACGAAATACATTCATTCATTCGATCTATATTAGCCATATAAAATAAATGATAATACATTATTTATATTACAAATAATAATAAGAAAATATTTTTACGCGCGCGCGACCACCGACGACCTTCGCCGGCCTTGTGTAGTTACTGCTGAGCGGTGGTAAATGTTTCTCGGACAAGCTCGCCGGGCGCACTATCCGCGCCGCGCACCGGTGACGCTCGTATGTTTCTCGTAGAGTAGAGCGTGGAGTGTTGGCTATTTTCCATTTTTTTATTTTGATATTTTATATACATATTAGGTATATCGTATG
>NC_059532.1:5209595-5212095 GCF_905147795.1 Pieris rapae | reverse complement strand
GGTGGTGCCCTTCCGTCAATTCCTTTAAGTTTCAGCTTTGCAACCATACTCCCCCCGGAGTCCAAAATCTTTGGTTTCCCGGAAGCTGCCCGCCGAGCCATTGTAGTAACGTCGGCGGATCGCTAGATGACATATTTACGGTTAGAACTAGGGCGGTATCTAATCGCCTTCGAACCTCTAACTTTCGTTCTTGATTGATGAAAACACCTTTGGCAAATGCTTTCGCTGATGTTCGTCTTGCGACGATCCAAGAATTTCACCTCTAACGTCGCAATACGAATGCCCCCAGTTATCCCTATTAATCATTACCTCGGAGTTCTGAAAACCAACAAAATAGAACCGAGATCATATTCTATTATTCCATGCACGAAATATTCAAGCGGCATTTTGAGCCCGCTTTGAGCACTCTAATTTGTTCAAAGTAAAATTGTCGGCCCACCTCGACACTCACCGAAGAGCACCGCGATAGGATTTTGATATTGAACCGGCGTTTTACCGCCGGCTCACCGACGATATGCTCCGCAGACGTGTCAGTATCACCGCGGATGCGGTGCACCGACAGCGCGGCGCACAAATGCAACTACGAGCTTTTTAACCGCAACAATTTTAGTATACGCTATTGGAGCTGGAATTACCGCGGCTGCTGGCACCAGACTTGCCCTCCAATTGTTCCTCGTTAAAATATTTAAAGTGTACTCATTCCGATTACGAGGCCTCGTAAGAGTCCCGTATCGTTATTTTTCGTCACTACCTCCCCGTGCCGGGAGTGGGTAATTTGCGCGCCTGCTGCCTTCCTTGGATGTGGTAGCCGTTTCTCAGGCTCCCTCTCCGGAATCGAACCCTGATTCCCCGTTACCCGTGACAACCATGGTAGTCGCAGAAACTACCATCGAAAGTTGATAAGGCAGACATTTGAAAGATGCGTCGCCGGTACTGGACCATGCGATCGGCAAAAGTTATCCAGATTCATCAAAATTAACGACTTCGGACGCTAGGCCCTCCGCCGATTGGTTTTGATCTAATAAAAGCACTCATCCCATCACTGGTCAGAGTTCTGATTGCATGTATTAGCTCTAGAATTACCACAGTTATCCAAGTAACTGAGTAAGATCTAAGGAACCAAAACTGATATATTGAGCCATTCGCGGTATCGCCTTAATACGGCTTGCACTGAGACATGCATGGCTTAATCTTTGAGACAAGCATATAACTACTGGCAGGATCAACCAGGGAGCTGCTTACGCAAACGACTCGCCTAACGCCGCGCGCGAGACGCGGCTTCGGCGAGCCGTAGCTTCGGCGGCGTCGAGACGCGCTTGCGCGCGTTACTCGACACGCGTGAACGTAACGCGTCGAATTTACAAACGACGCGACGTTCGCGCTTCAATTCGATAGACATACTTTGACCGGTCTACGAGCGGCCGTCCCGTCACGGTCTCGCAACGAGGTGATGTACAACGCTGCTCGACCACTGTGAGGGACATAAAACTGCGTCAAACACGACGACGACGACGACGTCGACGACGATGTGTCTTGGCAGTTTGAAAATTGAACATTCATCTAAACGCAACTTCTCAATTTTTATTCAATACGTTATTGTAAACATATTAAAAACTCTGCTGGCATTATACATATGTTGTATTCGCACTAGATACGATCAACGCCCGGAGCTTGAGGGACAAATTCCAACACGACGCTGCGCACACCGTTTCGACGATGGGCGCGTATGCGTCCTCTTTCAAACATTATTTCCAATTGCGGCCGCCGCAGCGACCGCGCACGTGTCGAACACGCTCGGCGACCCGAGTTTGGGTGGCGCCTGAAAGCGTAATTCTTTTATAATCACAGATAACACCGGCGAGACAGTCTCACAAAGATCACACTTTGAGCGGATTTTGCTGAATGTCACCGTCCGGTCTGCGAACGCGGTGATAAATAATATATAGTAACACACCGTGTGCAACAAAGTGCGCACGTAAGTATGTATACATATATATATATATATATATATATTAAAAAGAAAAATAAAAATAATCAAACACGCACACACATTCGTGCGTTTGTGTTCTTCCACAGAAACATCGCGAGTAATACACGATGATGCGCGGCAGCGAGAACCTCCGTCCGACTCGGTGCGCACGGCTGTTTCGCTCCACATCTATACCGAGAGCAATAGTCCGCGTCGGCATTGGAGTAGTATGTCGTATGTTTCTAGTAGAGCGTCGAGAGTTAGTTTTCATTTTAGGACGTGTACGTAACGTGTGCGTGTGTACATTAAATGAATGAATGTGCATTGACTGTTTATATTATTATTATTATTTTACTATTATACATATATGTATGTAATATAAATAAAATTAAAAAAATTATTACTTAATAAATTTATCATAACGAAATACATTCATTCATTCGATCTATATTAGCCATATAAAATAAATGATAATACATTATTTATATTACAAATAATAATAAGAAAATATTTTTACGCGCGCGCGACCAC
>NC_059532.1:5199595-5202095 GCF_905147795.1 Pieris rapae | reverse complement strand
CGACGCCTATTTAGCAGGCTAGAGTCTCGTTCGTTACCGGAATTAACCAGACAAATCGCTCCACCAACTAAGAACGGCCATGCACCACCACCCACCGAATCAAGAAAGAGCTGTTAATCTGTCAATCCTTCCGGTGTCCGGGCCTGGTGAGATTTCCCGTGTTGAGTCAAATTAAGCCGCAGGCTCCACTCCTGGTGGTGCCCTTCCGTCAATTCCTTTAAGTTTCAGCTTTGCAACCATACTCCCCCCGGAGTCCAAAATCTTTGGTTTCCCGGAAGCTGCCCGCCGAGCCATTGTAGTAACGTCGGCGGATCGCTAGATGACATATTTACGGTTAGAACTAGGGCGGTATCTAATCGCCTTCGAACCTCTAACTTTCGTTCTTGATTGATGAAAACACCTTTGGCAAATGCTTTCGCTGATGTTCGTCTTGCGACGATCCAAGAATTTCACCTCTAACGTCGCAATACGAATGCCCCCAGTTATCCCTATTAATCATTACCTCGGAGTTCTGAAAACCAACAAAATAGAACCGAGATCATATTCTATTATTCCATGCACGAAATATTCAAGCGGCATTTTGAGCCCGCTTTGAGCACTCTAATTTGTTCAAAGTAAAATTGTCGGCCCACCTCGACACTCACCGAAGAGCACCGCGATAGGATTTTGATATTGAACCGGCGTTTTACCGCCGGCTCACCGACGATATGCTCCGCAGACGTGTCAGTATCACCGCGGATGCGGTGCACCGACAGCGCGGCGCACAAATGCAACTACGAGCTTTTTAACCGCAACAATTTTAGTATACGCTATTGGAGCTGGAATTACCGCGGCTGCTGGCACCAGACTTGCCCTCCAATTGTTCCTCGTTAAAATATTTAAAGTGTACTCATTCCGATTACGAGGCCTCGTAAGAGTCCCGTATCGTTATTTTTCGTCACTACCTCCCCGTGCCGGGAGTGGGTAATTTGCGCGCCTGCTGCCTTCCTTGGATGTGGTAGCCGTTTCTCAGGCTCCCTCTCCGGAATCGAACCCTGATTCCCCGTTACCCGTGACAACCATGGTAGTCGCAGAAACTACCATCGAAAGTTGATAAGGCAGACATTTGAAAGATGCGTCGCCGGTACTGGACCATGCGATCGGCAAAAGTTATCCAGATTCATCAAAATTAACGACTTCGGACGCTAGGCCCTCCGCCGATTGGTTTTGATCTAATAAAAGCACTCATCCCATCACTGGTCAGAGTTCTGATTGCATGTATTAGCTCTAGAATTACCACAGTTATCCAAGTAACTGAGTAAGATCTAAGGAACCAAAACTGATATATTGAGCCATTCGCGGTATCGCCTTAATACGGCTTGCACTGAGACATGCATGGCTTAATCTTTGAGACAAGCATATAACTACTGGCAGGATCAACCAGGGAGCTGCTTACGCAAACGACTCGCCTAACGCCGCGCGCGAGACGCGGCTTCGGCGAGCCGTAGCTTCGGCGGCGTCGAGACGCGCTTGCGCGCGTTACTCGACACGCGTGAACGTAACGCGTCGAATTTACAAACGACGCGACGTTCGCGCTTCAATTCGATAGACATACTTTGACCGGTCTACGAGCGGCCGTCCCGTCACGGTCTCGCAACGAGGTGATGTACAACGCTGCTCGACCACTGTGAGGGACATAAAACTGCGTCAAACACGACGACGACGACGACGTCGACGACGATGTGTCTTGGCAGTTTGAAAATTGAACATTCATCTAAACGCAACTTCTCAATTTTTATTCAATACGTTATTGTAAACATATTAAAAACTCTGCTGGCATTATACATATGTTGTATTCGCACTAGATACGATCAACGCCCGGAGCTTGAGGGACAAATTCCAACACGACGCTGCGCACACCGTTTCGACGATGGGCGCGTATGCGTCCTCTTTCAAACATTATTTCCAATTGCGGCCGCCGCAGCGACCGCGCACGTGTCGAACACGCTCGGCGACCCGAGTTTGGGTGGCGCCTGAAAGCGTAATTCTTTTATAATCACAGATAACACCGGCGAGACAGTCTCACAAAGATCACACTTTGAGCGGATTTTGCTGAATGTCACCGTCCGGTCTGCGAACGCGGTGATAAATAATATATAGTAACACACCGTGTGCAACAAAGTGCGCACGTAAGTATGTATACATATATATATATATATATATATTAAAAAGAAAAATAAAAATAATCAAACACGCACACACATTCGTGCGTTTGTGTTCTTCCACAGAAACATCGCGAGTAATACACGATGATGCGCGGCAGCGAGAACCTCCGTCCGACTCGGTGCGCACGGCTGTTTCGCTCCACATCTATACCGAGAGCAATAGTCCGCGTCGGCATTGGAGTAGTATGTCGTATGTTTCTAGTAGAGCGTCGAGAGTTAGTTTTCATTTTAGGACGTGTACGTAACGTGTGCGTGTGTACATTAAATGAATGAATGTGCATTGACTGTTTATATTA
>NC_059532.1:5192095-5194595 GCF_905147795.1 Pieris rapae | reverse complement strand
CATCTTCCAAACGTCTGGAAACACGCCTTCCCGAAAACACATGCTGTATATATACGTCATCTCCGACGCGGCCACATTCCAAACGACCTTGGCGATGCGCGCCGTAATACCGTCCAGCCCCGGACATTTGTTTGGTAGGCTCTTCACGATCCTATCGAGTGCTGACCTGTCCACTATGTCGACGTCTTTCCCCGACGGTGCGAAAGCGGCGGCAAGGCGTACCCTCGAGTGGTACGGCGAATCGACCAACACATCATCGTCCGGGTACATGACCGCCAAGACTCCGGCCATCGCTTCCTCCATGTTTGTCGCGTATCCCTCCGATAGCTTCATGCCGCTCACAACTCCCGAGGGTGGACGCACACGCCCACTTGCGAGCCGGTACGCCATTCCCCATGGATCTTCATTCCCAGAGTCGGAAATCCTCTTGTAGTGCTCGGTTTCAGCATCCCGCATTGCTCTCCGGTACCTAGAGCGGGCAAGATGAAAGCGTTTTCGCGAGCTCTCCTCGCACAGGCCACCCGCGCGCCTGGCCTGTTGCCACTCCCGACGTAATTTGTTTTGTTGCCTGCGGAGGCCGTCCAGTTCACGCGACCACCACTCGTAGCCCCCATACCGTTTAGGCTCTACTAACCCCAAGCACTTTCCCGCCGAAGTCACGACAGCGGAAGTAAACGCCGAACAAATTGCCTGAGCGGGCGCGTTAAACGTAAGCCTGCCCACGCGTAACGCCAGGTCCGAGCGAAACCGGTCCCAGTCCACCCCGCGGTCCCGGAACCTCATCGGCACCGTGCCCTGTTCTGTGCTTCGCGCCCGATGCAGTTTATCCGTTGAGCTAACTGAGCCGAGATGGATCACGAACGTAATCAGGCGGTGGTCACTCGTACTAAGATCGGCGTGCACGGTCCACTCGTCAATTCGAACTCCTCTCGTTCCCAGAGTCGCGTCTATGTTAGAACTCCCATTCGGTGAACTGAAAGTATCCGGTTGGCCTTGGACGTTATGGACCAAGAGACCCCACGACAGCACGAAGCTCTCCATTGCCGTCCTACGTTGCTCCGCCAGTCTGCCTCTTCCTCGACACTGGTCCTCGCGACTGTACCACAGCTGAGAGTGGGTGTTGGTATCGACGCCAATAACTACTGGTTTCCCTCGAAGAGCCTCCAGCACACGCTCCAAGTGCTCCAAGTGTGGGGCTATCTCGTCGCTGTACTGGAAGTACGCCGACACCACGTACACGGCGTTCTCCCTTCCTCCAAGCTGTGCCACAAAGCAGTGAGACGTACACAAATTGTGGAGTACGAGCACTGCCAGATCGTTCCTCAGCACGACGATCCCGGCCATTGATGCCTCGCCGTGCTGGTATAGCCCCGGCAGCGGGGCAGCCGAGTATTGCTCCTGAACTAGGCAGACGCTGAGGCTCAGATGCCTTGCGAGAGCCGGCAGCTCTTTGGTAGCCGTCGCCGACCCTTGCAGGTTTATTTGTCCGACCGAGATGTTCATCTTGTCCCCTCGTGTGCTACCTATGGATCTATAATCCATAGTTGGTCCTTTCTAGTGACCGCTTTTCCGCCGCTTGTCTCGCCGGGCATTGGGCCGAAGCGGTTCGGTGGTCCTCCGACGGTTTCCCGGCTTTTTTACACGTTGCGCACCTACGGTACGTGCTCTTGCACGCTTTATGCGTGTGGCCCTCCTCACCACAGTTCCCACAGGTGTCCACTGTTGCCCTGCAGAAGCGTGCCGCGTGCCCATACCCCTGGCACTTCCCGCAGCAGGTAGCGTCCGCATAGTCCCGCACGATATGGCGCTCCCACTCAATATACACGCGCTCTTTGGCGACCAGCTTGTCTCGCCAAGCGGGGCTGCATCTCAGCACCACCGTGGTGCATGCCCCTCCTCGCGCGCTCTTCTTGAAGGCCACGTCGACCTCCTCCTTTCTCCATTCCGTCTGACCCTCAAAGTTTTGAGTCCGCAGCGCTTTCAGAAAAGAGTCCGAGTCGACCCTAGCGCCGTCGACCGCCACTATCGCAACTAAAGGGGCCCTAGCTTTCGGAACCTGAACTCGCAAGTTGTCCGGTACCGCGCGCCTAATTTTATCGGCGTCGACCTTATTCGCCGCCTGTACTATAACACCCGCATTTCCTATTTTCCGCACCTGTGCTATCCCGACCCCAAGCGTTTGGGGGTTGAGCGCTTTTTTTAGCGCCGCCTTAGTGTGCTCCGCGGTCTTTAGCTCCTCCGCTTTGTTTTCTGCCGGATAGAACGCCAGTATCGTACCTGCCGATGCCGGCTTCGGTGCCGGTCCTCGCCCCATGTTCAGCGCCGCCGCGTAGTTACCCTGTGGTTGACCCGCTAACGTGTTCGCGCCTACAATCGCCGTCTGTGCGCCGCCGCGCGTGCTGCGCTCGAGCTCGCAGACCTTCAGGCGCTCTTCGCCCAGCTGCGCCGACAGAAGAGCGATTATTCCCGTGAGCTTCTGCACCTGCACGCCTATCTGAGC
>NC_059532.1:5184595-5187095 GCF_905147795.1 Pieris rapae | reverse complement strand
TAGATTATGCACAATAATATCAATAGGCGAATAGACGCTAACGAAAGAAAGCGTCCAAACACATATTATTTTAGTATGTCGCGAATCGACGCGAGAGGGTCTCTCGCCCCTCGCGGATTCGATTTTAATTGTGTAAATCATTACACGTGTGTGTTTTTCTATATGTTTTCAGCGTTGCCGCACAAAACAAAGAAAACGTTAATGATCCTTCCGCAGGTTCCCCTACGGAAACCTTGTTACGACTTTTACTTCCTCTAAATGATCAAGTTTGGTCAACTTCCCAGCAACGCCGACGGCCGTGAGGCCACCGCGTGTCGGTCCGAAGACCTCACTAAATCATTCAATCGGTAGTAGCGACGGGCGGTGTGTACAAAGGGCAGGGACGTAATCAACGCGAGCTTATGACTCGCGCTTACTAGGAATTCCTCGTTTATGGGGGATAATTGCAAACCCCAATCCCCAGCACGAAGGAGTTTCAACGGGTTGCCCGGGCCTCTAGGCCAGGGAGAACATGTTGATTCCTTCAGTGTAGCGCGCGTGCGGCCCAGGACATCTAAGGGCATCACAGACCTGTTATTGCTCAATCTCGTGCGGCTCGAAGCCGCCGGTCCCTCTAAGAAGAATTTTAATACGTCGCCAGTGAGTTGCGCTCCCCGAGAGTCGCGCACACCTTGAATGACGACGCCTATTTAGCAGGCTAGAGTCTCGTTCGTTACCGGAATTAACCAGACAAATCGCTCCACCAACTAAGAACGGCCATGCACCACCACCCACCGAATCAAGAAAGAGCTGTTAATCTGTCAATCCTTCCGGTGTCCGGGCCTGGTGAGATTTCCCGTGTTGAGTCAAATTAAGCCGCAGGCTCCACTCCTGGTGGTGCCCTTCCGTCAATTCCTTTAAGTTTCAGCTTTGCAACCATACTCCCCCCGGAGTCCAAAATCTTTGGTTTCCCGGAAGCTGCCCGCCGAGCCATTGTAGTAACGTCGGCGGATCGCTAGATGACATATTTACGGTTAGAACTAGGGCGGTATCTAATCGCCTTCGAACCTCTAACTTTCGTTCTTGATTGATGAAAACACCTTTGGCAAATGCTTTCGCTGATGTTCGTCTTGCGACGATCCAAGAATTTCACCTCTAACGTCGCAATACGAATGCCCCCAGTTATCCCTATTAATCATTACCTCGGAGTTCTGAAAACCAACAAAATAGAACCGAGATCATATTCTATTATTCCATGCACGAAATATTCAAGCGGCATTTTGAGCCCGCTTTGAGCACTCTAATTTGTTCAAAGTAAAATTGTCGGCCCACCTCGACACTCACCGAAGAGCACCGCGATAGGATTTTGATATTGAACCGGCGTTTTACCGCCGGCTCACCGACGATATGCTCCGCAGACGTGTCAGTATCACCGCGGATGCGGTGCACCGACAGCGCGGCGCACAAATGCAACTACGAGCTTTTTAACCGCAACAATTTTAGTATACGCTATTGGAGCTGGAATTACCGCGGCTGCTGGCACCAGACTTGCCCTCCAATTGTTCCTCGTTAAAATATTTAAAGTGTACTCATTCCGATTACGAGGCCTCGTAAGAGTCCCGTATCGTTATTTTTCGTCACTACCTCCCCGTGCCGGGAGTGGGTAATTTGCGCGCCTGCTGCCTTCCTTGGATGTGGTAGCCGTTTCTCAGGCTCCCTCTCCGGAATCGAACCCTGATTCCCCGTTACCCGTGACAACCATGGTAGTCGCAGAAACTACCATCGAAAGTTGATAAGGCAGACATTTGAAAGATGCGTCGCCGGTACTGGACCATGCGATCGGCAAAAGTTATCCAGATTCATCAAAATTAACGACTTCGGACGCTAGGCCCTCCGCCGATTGGTTTTGATCTAATAAAAGCACTCATCCCATCACTGGTCAGAGTTCTGATTGCATGTATTAGCTCTAGAATTACCACAGTTATCCAAGTAACTGAGTAAGATCTAAGGAACCAAAACTGATATATTGAGCCATTCGCGGTATCGCCTTAATACGGCTTGCACTGAGACATGCATGGCTTAATCTTTGAGACAAGCATATAACTACTGGCAGGATCAACCAGGGAGCTGCTTACGCAAACGACTCGCCTAACGCCGCGCGCGAGACGCGGCTTCGGCGAGCCGTAGCTTCGGCGGCGTCGAGACGCGCTTGCGCGCGTTACTCGACACGCGTGAACGTAACGCGTCGAATTTACAAACGACGCGACGTTCGCGCTTCAATT
Organism: Pieris rapae; assembly: GCF_905147795.1. Lineage (NCBI taxonomy): Eukaryota > Metazoa > Arthropoda > Insecta > Lepidoptera > Pieridae > Pieris > Pieris rapae. Next base: position 5,184,834 of record NC_059532.1, on the reverse strand, counting down.
CGATAGACATACTTTGACCGGTCTACGAGCGGCCGTCCCGTCACGGTCTCGCAACGAGGTGATGTACAACGCTGCTCGACCACTGTGAGGGACATAAAACTGCGTCAAACACGACGACGACGACGACGTCGACGACGATGTGTCTTGGCAGTTTGAAAATTGAACATTCATCTAAACGCAACTTCTCAATTTTTATTCAATACGTTATTGTAAACATATTAAAAACTCTGCTGGCATTA
>NC_059532.1:5174595-5177095 GCF_905147795.1 Pieris rapae | reverse complement strand
AGTGATCCACCGTTCAGGGTAATCGTTTTGTTTTGTTGTTCGTTTGTATGAGAAAATAATAAAAAGCATTTAGACAAACATAATAAATCAAACGATCCGGACAAAACCATGTACGATCCGCCGCGGCACACAATCGAATTGAATCAATCGCGCGCGCGCATTCAGATCGACATCTCGTCGCCGGACACATGACGATAGATTATGCACAATAATATCAATAGGCGAATAGACGCTAACGAAAGAAAGCGTCCAAACACATATTATTTTAGTATGTCGCGAATCGACGCGAGAGGGTCTCGCCCCTCGCGGATTCGATTTTAATTGTGTAAATCATTACACGTGTGTGTTTTTCTATATGTTTTCAGCGTTGCCGCACAAAACAAAGAAAACGTTAATGATCCTTCCGCAGGTTCCCCTACGGAAACCTTGTTACGACTTTTACTTCCTCTAAATGATCAAGTTTGGTCAACTTCCCAGCAACGCCGACGGCCGTGAGGCCACCGCGTGTCGGTCCGAAGACCTCACTAAATCATTCAATCGGTAGTAGCGACGGGCGGTGTGTACAAAGGGCAGGGACGTAATCAACGCGAGCTTATGACTCGCGCTTACTAGGAATTCCTCGTTTATGGGGGATAATTGCAAACCCCAATCCCCAGCACGAAGGAGTTTCAACGGGTTGCCCGGGCCTCTAGGCCAGGGAGAACATGTTGATTCCTTCAGTGTAGCGCGCGTGCGGCCCAGGACATCTAAGGGCATCACAGACCTGTTATTGCTCAATCTCGTGCGGCTCGAAGCCGCCGGTCCCTCTAAGAAGAATTTTAATACGTCGCCAGTGAGTTGCGCTCCCCGAGAGTCGCGCACACCTTGAATGACGACGCCTATTTAGCAGGCTAGAGTCTCGTTCGTTACCGGAATTAACCAGACAAATCGCTCCACCAACTAAGAACGGCCATGCACCACCACCCACCGAATCAAGAAAGAGCTGTTAATCTGTCAATCCTTCCGGTGTCCGGGCCTGGTGAGATTTCCCGTGTTGAGTCAAATTAAGCCGCAGGCTCCACTCCTGGTGGTGCCCTTCCGTCAATTCCTTTAAGTTTCAGCTTTGCAACCATACTCCCCCCGGAGTCCAAAATCTTTGGTTTCCCGGAAGCTGCCCGCCGAGCCATTGTAGTAACGTCGGCGGATCGCTAGATGACATATTTACGGTTAGAACTAGGGCGGTATCTAATCGCCTTCGAACCTCTAACTTTCGTTCTTGATTGATGAAAACACCTTTGGCAAATGCTTTCGCTGATGTTCGTCTTGCGACGATCCAAGAATTTCACCTCTAACGTCGCAATACGAATGCCCCCAGTTATCCCTATTAATCATTACCTCGGAGTTCTGAAAACCAACAAAATAGAACCGAGATCATATTCTATTATTCCATGCACGAAATATTCAAGCGGCATTTTGAGCCCGCTTTGAGCACTCTAATTTGTTCAAAGTAAAATTGTCGGCCCACCTCGACACTCACCGAAGAGCACCGCGATAGGATTTTGATATTGAACCGGCGTTTTACCGCCGGCTCACCGACGATATGCTCCGCAGACGTGTCAGTATCACCGCGGATGCGGTGCACCGACAGCGCGGCGCACAAATGCAACTACGAGCTTTTTAACCGCAACAATTTTAGTATACGCTATTGGAGCTGGAATTACCGCGGCTGCTGGCACCAGACTTGCCCTCCAATTGTTCCTCGTTAAAATATTTAAAGTGTACTCATTCCGATTACGAGGCCTCGTAAGAGTCCCGTATCGTTATTTTTCGTCACTACCTCCCCGTGCCGGGAGTGGGTAATTTGCGCGCCTGCTGCCTTCCTTGGATGTGGTAGCCGTTTCTCAGGCTCCCTCTCCGGAATCGAACCCTGATTCCCCGTTACCCGTGACAACCATGGTAGTCGCAGAAACTACCATCGAAAGTTGATAAGGCAGACATTTGAAAGATGCGTCGCCGGTACTGGACCATGCGATCGGCAAAAGTTATCCAGATTCATCAAAATTAACGACTTCGGACGCTAGGCCCTCCGCCGATTGGTTTTGATCTAATAAAAGCACTCATCCCATCACTGGTCAGAGTTCTGATTGCATGTATTAGCTCTAGAATTACCACAGTTATCCAAGTAACTGAGTAAGATCTAAGGAACCAAAACTGATATATTGAGCCATTCGCGGTATCGCCTTAATACGGCTTGCACTGAGACATGCATGGCTTAATCTTTGAGACAAGCATATAACTACTGGCAGGATCAACCAGGGAGCTGCTTACGCAAACGACTCGCCTAACGCCGCGCGCGAGACGCGGCTTCGGCGAGCCGTAGCTTCGGCGGCGTCGAGACGCGCTTGCGCGCGTTACTCGACACGCGTGAACGTAACGCGTCGAATTTACAAACGACGCGACGTTCGCGCTTCAATTCGATAGACATACTTTGACCGGTCTACGAGCGGCCGTCCCGTCACGG
>NC_059532.1:5162095-5164595 GCF_905147795.1 Pieris rapae | reverse complement strand
AATCCTTCCGGTGTCCGGGCCTGGTGAGATTTCCCGTGTTGAGTCAAATTAAGCCGCAGGCTCCACTCCTGGTGGTGCCCTTCCGTCAATTCCTTTAAGTTTCAGCTTTGCAACCATACTCCCCCCGGAGTCCAAAATCTTTGGTTTCCCGGAAGCTGCCCGCCGAGCCATTGTAGTAACGTCGGCGGATCGCTAGATGACATATTTACGGTTAGAACTAGGGCGGTATCTAATCGCCTTCGAACCTCTAACTTTCGTTCTTGATTGATGAAAACACCTTTGGCAAATGCTTTCGCTGATGTTCGTCTTGCGACGATCCAAGAATTTCACCTCTAACGTCGCAATACGAATGCCCCCAGTTATCCCTATTAATCATTACCTCGGAGTTCTGAAAACCAACAAAATAGAACCGAGATCATATTCTATTATTCCATGCACGAAATATTCAAGCGGCATTTTGAGCCCGCTTTGAGCACTCTAATTTGTTCAAAGTAAAATTGTCGGCCCACCTCGACACTCACCGAAGAGCACCGCGATAGGATTTTGATATTGAACCGGCGTTTTACCGCCGGCTCACCGACGATATGCTCCGCAGACGTGTCAGTATCACCGCGGATGCGGTGCACCGACAGCGCGGCGCACAAATGCAACTACGAGCTTTTTAACCGCAACAATTTTAGTATACGCTATTGGAGCTGGAATTACCGCGGCTGCTGGCACCAGACTTGCCCTCCAATTGTTCCTCGTTAAAATATTTAAAGTGTACTCATTCCGATTACGAGGCCTCGTAAGAGTCCCGTATCGTTATTTTTCGTCACTACCTCCCCGTGCCGGGAGTGGGTAATTTGCGCGCCTGCTGCCTTCCTTGGATGTGGTAGCCGTTTCTCAGGCTCCCTCTCCGGAATCGAACCCTGATTCCCCGTTACCCGTGACAACCATGGTAGTCGCAGAAACTACCATCGAAAGTTGATAAGGCAGACATTTGAAAGATGCGTCGCCGGTACTGGACCATGCGATCGGCAAAAGTTATCCAGATTCATCAAAATTAACGACTTCGGACGCTAGGCCCTCCGCCGATTGGTTTTGATCTAATAAAAGCACTCATCCCATCACTGGTCAGAGTTCTGATTGCATGTATTAGCTCTAGAATTACCACAGTTATCCAAGTAACTGAGTAAGATCTAAGGAACCAAAACTGATATATTGAGCCATTCGCGGTATCGCCTTAATACGGCTTGCACTGAGACATGCATGGCTTAATCTTTGAGACAAGCATATAACTACTGGCAGGATCAACCAGGGAGCTGCTTACGCAAACGACTCGCCTAACGCCGCGCGCGAGACGCGGCTTCGGCGAGCCGTAGCTTCGGCGGCGTCGAGACGCGCTTGCGCGCGTTACTCGACACGCGTGAACGTAACGCGTCGAATTTACAAACGACGCGACGTTCGCGCTTCAATTCGATAGACATACTTTGACCGGTCTACGAGCGGCCGTCCCGTCACGGTCTCGCAACGAGGTGATGTACAACGCTGCTCGACCACTGTGAGGGACATAAAACTGCGACAAACACGACGACGACGACGACGTCGACGACGATGTGTCTTGGCAGTTTGAAAATTGAACATTCATCTAAACGCAACTTCTCAATTTTTATTCAATACGTTATTGTAAACATATTAAAAACTCTGCTGGCATTATACATATGTTGTATTCGCACTAGATACGATCAACGCCCGGAGCTTGAGGGACAAATTCCAACACGACGCTGCGCACACCGTTTCGACGATGGGCGCGTATGCGTCCTCTTTCAAACATTATTTCCAATTGCGGCCGCCGCAGCGACCGCGCACGTGTCGAACACGCTCGGCGACCCGAGTTTGGGTGGCGCCTGAAAGCGTAATTCTTTTATAATCACAGATAACACCGGCGAGACAGTCTCACAAAGATCACACTTTGAGCGGATTTTGCTGAATGTCACCGTCCGGTCTGCGAACGCGGTGATAAATAATATATAGTAACACACCGTGTGCAACAAAGTGCGCACGTAAGTATGTATACATATATATATATATATATATATATATATATTAAAAAGAAAAATAAAAATAATCAAACACGCACACACATTCGTGCGTTTGTGTTCTTCCACAGAAACATCGCGAGTAATACACGATGATGCGCGGCAGCGAGAACCTCCGTCCGACTCGGTGCGCACGGCTGTTTCGCTCCACATCTATACCGAGAGCAATAGTCCGCGTCGGCATTGGAGTAGTATGTCGTATGTTTCTAGTAGAGCGTCGAGAGTTAGTTTTCATTTTAGGACGTGTACGTAACGTGTGCGTGTGTACATTAAATGAATGAATGTGCATTGACTGTTTATATTATTATTATTATTTTACTATTATACATATATGTATGTAATATAAATAAAATTAAAAAAATTATTACTTAATAAATTTATCATAACGAAATACATTCATTCATTCGATCTATATTAGC
>NC_059532.1:5147095-5152095 GCF_905147795.1 Pieris rapae | reverse complement strand
CGACGACGCACAACACGCACACACAACACAACGCCGACATCGAGACACGTCCACGCGCGCACCGGCGCCGCCCGTCGCTCGATCGCAATGGACCGGGCGACGATGCGTGCAAACACGCGCGACGCGTAAACGCGAACGTCGTTGTTGTCGTTGTAGTCGTCGTCGTCGTCGATGATGATGTCGTTGCGTAAAGACTCGACGCGCGCCCGCGCTACGGATAGACACGGCACGGCGGGGAGAATTTACTTGTGCGACAAAAGTATCGTATAGACGTGAAAACGTTCAAAAGAAACGTGATCGAACATATATTCGAACGGATCGCTCGGCGCTCGGCCTCGCGAAACCGTCAAGAGCACGCGCGACGGCAACCGTCGCGCGAACAGTGTGGCTATTTGTTTTTATGCAGCCGGCCCTCAGACAGGAGTGGTCCTGGATATTTCTCCACGGACCGCAATGTGCGTTCGAAATGTCGATGTTCAAATGTGTCCTGCAGTTCACACTATGACGCGCAGTTAACTGCGTTCTTCATCGACCCGCGAGCCAAGTGATCCACCGTTCAGGGTAATCGTTTTGTTTTGTTGTTCGTTTGTATGAGAAAATAATAAAAAGGATTTAGACAAACATAATAAATCAAACGATCCGGACAAAACCATGTACGATCCGCCGCGGCACACAATCGAATTGAATCAATCGCGCGCGCGCATTCAGATCGACATCTCGTCGCCGGACACAGGATGATAGATTATGCACAATAATATCAATAGGCGAATAGACGCTAACGAAAGAAAGCGTCCAAACACATATTATTTTAGTATGTCGCGAATCGACGCGAGAGGGTCTCGCCCCTCGCGGATTCGATTTTAATTGTGTAAATCATTACACGTGTGTGTTTTTCTATATGTTTTCAGCGTTGCCGCACAAAACAAAGAAAACGTTAATGATCCTTCCGCAGGTTCCCCTACGGAAACCTTGTTACGACTTTTACTTCCTCTAAATGATCAAGTTTGGTCAACTTCCCAGCAACGCCGACGGCCGTGAGGCCACCGCGTGTCGGTCCGAAGACCTCACTAAATCATTCAATCGGTAGTAGCGACGGGCGGTGTGTACAAAGGGCAGGGACGTAATCAACGCGAGCTTATGACTCGCGCTTACTAGGAATTCCTCGTTTATGGGGGATAATTGCAAACCCCAATCCCCAGCACGAAGGAGTTTCAACGGGTTGCCCGGGCCTCTAGGCCAGGGAGAACATGTTGATTCCTTCAGTGTAGCGCGCGTGCGGCCCAGGACATCTAAGGGCATCACAGACCTGTTATTGCTCAATCTCGTGCGGCTCGAAGCCGCCGGTCCCTCTAAGAAGAATTTTAATACGTCGCCAGTGAGTTGCGCTCCCCGAGAGTCGCGCACACCTTGAATGACGACGCCTATTTAGCAGGCTAGAGTCTCGTTCGTTACCGGAATTAACCAGACAAATCGCTCCACCAACTAAGAACGGCCATGCACCACCACCCACCGAATCAAGAAAGAGCTGTTAATCTGTCAATCCTTCCGGTGTCCGGGCCTGGTGAGATTTCCCGTGTTGAGTCAAATTAAGCCGCAGGCTCCACTCCTGGTGGTGCCCTTCCGTCAATTCCTTTAAGTTTCAGCTTTGCAACCATACTCCCCCCGGAGTCCAAAATCTTTGGTTTCCCGGAAGCTGCCCGCCGAGCCATTGTAGTAACGTCGGCGGATCGCTAGATGACATATTTACGGTTAGAACTAGGGCGGTATCTAATCGCCTTCGAACCTCTAACTTTCGTTCTTGATTGATGAAAACACCTTTGGCAAATGCTTTCGCTGATGTTCGTCTTGCGACGATCCAAGAATTTCACCTCTAACGTCGCAATACGAATGCCCCCAGTTATCCCTATTAATCATTACCTCGGAGTTCTGAAAACCAACAAAATAGAACCGAGATCATATTCTATTATTCCATGCACGAAATATTCAAGCGGCATTTTGAGCCCGCTTTGAGCACTCTAATTTGTTCAAAGTAAAATTGTCGGCCCACCTCGACACTCACCGAAGAGCACCGCGATAGGATTTTGATATTGAACCGGCGTTTTACCGCCGGCTCACCGACGATATGCTCCGCAGACGTGTCAGTATCACCGCGGATGCGGTGCACCGACAGCGCGGCGCACAAATGCAACTACGAGCTTTTTAACCGCAACAATTTTAGTATACGCTATTGGAGCTGGAATTACCGCGGCTGCTGGCACCAGACTTGCCCTCCAATTGTTCCTCGTTAAAATATTTAAAGTGTACTCATTCCGATTACGAGGCCTCGTAAGAGTCCCGTATCGTTATTTTTCGTCACTACCTCCCCGTGCCGGGAGTGGGTAATTTGCGCGCCTGCTGCCTTCCTTGGATGTGGTAGCCGTTTCTCAGGCTCCCTCTCCGGAATCGAACCCTGATTCCCCGTTACCCGTGACAACCATGGTAGTCGCAGAAACTACCATCGAAAGTTGATAAGGCAGACATTTGAAAGATGCGTCGCCGGTACTGGACCATGCGATCGGCAAAAGTTATCCAGATTCATCAAAATTAACGACTTCGGACGCTAGGCCCTCCGCCGATTGGTTTTGATCTAATAAAAGCACTCATCCCATCACTGGTCAGAGTTCTGATTGCATGTATTAGCTCTAGAATTACCACAGTTATCCAAGTAACTGAGTAAGATCTAAGGAACCAAAACTGATATATTGAGCCATTCGCGGTATCGCCTTAATACGGCTTGCACTGAGACATGCATGGCTTAATCTTTGAGACAAGCATATAACTACTGGCAGGATCAACCAGGGAGCTGCTTACGCAAACGACTCGCCTAACGCCGCGCGCGAGACGCGGCTTCGGCGAGCCGTAGCTTCGGCGGCGTCGAGACGCGCTTGCGCGCGTTACTCGACACGCGTGAACGTAACGCGTCGAATTTACAAACGACGCGACGTTCGCGCTTCAATTCGATAGACATACTTTGACCGGTCTACGAGCGGCCGTCCCGTCACGGTCTCGCAACGAGGTGATGTACAACGCTGCTCGACCACTGTGAGGGACATAAAACTGCGTCAAACACGACGACGACGACGACGTCGACGACGATGTGTCTTGGCAGTTTGAAAATTGAACATTCATCTAAACGCAACTTCTCAATTTTTATTCAATACGTTATTGTAAACATATTAAAAACTCTGCTGGCATTATACATATGTTGTATTCGCACTAGATACGATCAACGCCCGGAGCTTGAGGGACAAATTCCAACACGACGCTGCGCACACCGTTTCGACGATGGGCGCGTATGCGTCCTCTTTCAAACATTATTTCCAATTGCGGCCGCCGCAGCGACCGCGCACGTGTCGAACACGCTCGGCGACCCGAGTTTGGGTGGCGCCTGAAAGCGTAATTCTTTTATAATCACAGATAACACCGGCGAGACAGTCTCACAAAGATCACACTTTGAGCGGATTTTGCTGAATGTCACCGTCCGGTCTGCGAACGCGGTGATAAATAATATATAGTAACACACCGTGTGCAACAAAGTGCGCACGTAAGTATGTATACATATATATATATATATATATATATTAAAAAGAAAAATAAAAATAATCAAACACGCACACACATTCGTGCGTTTGTGTTCTTCCACAGAAACATCGCGAGTAATACACGATGATGCGCGGCAGCGAGAACCTCCGTCCGACTCGGTGCGCACGGCTGTTTCGCTCCACATCTATACCGAGAGCAATAGTCCGCGTCGGCATTGGAGTAGTATGTCGTATGTTTCTAGTAGAGCGTCGAGAGTTAGTTTTCATTTTAGGACGTGTACGTAACGTGTGCGTGTGTACATTAAATGAATGAATGTGCATTGACTGTTTATATTATTATTATTATTTTACTATTATACATATATGTATGTAATATAAATAAAATTAAAAAAATTATTACTTAATAAATTTATCATAACGAAATACATTCATTCATTCGATCTATATTAGCCATATAAAATAAATGATAATACATTATTTATATTACAAATAATAATAAGAAAATATTTTTACGCGCGCGCGACCACCGACGACCTTCGCCGGCCTTGTGTAGTTACTGCTGAGCGGTGGTAAATGTTTCTCGGACAAGCTCGCCGGGCGCACTATCCGCGCCGCGCACCGGTGACGCTCGTATGTTTCTCGTAGAGTAGAGCGTGGAGTGTTGGCTATTTTCCATTTTTTTATTTTGATATTTTATATACATATTAGGTATATCGTATGTATTTAAGAATGGGTTTTTTTTTTATTTTATTAGATTACCTCCGTTCTGTGCAACGCGTGTCTTCAACATAATTGTCATAATAATAATATTATGTCTTGTGCGCTTGTTTAGTATATTTAGAACACGTGTTTATGTTAACAGTACAATTGAACAGTGTGAATAGATAAATATTATTTTTGTGTTTTGTGTGATGATAGTGTTTACTAATAATTTTTATTTATTATTACAATAGAATATTAATAGTGATGAAACTGATTTGAATAGGTAAAATGTTTTGAGTGCATTCATAGATTTGAGGTCAATCGTCGGTAGGTATGTATAATTTATCTATTTATATATTATGTCTACAACATCATACATAATATTACGAAATCTACTGATAGTTTTATAAAATCTTATATGTATCTAATATGTACGACAATATTATACGTAAACATAAGTTATGCTAAAAATTGCAATTAAAAAAAATATATTATAAGATAATTACAAAGAATGTTGGTACTTAAAATGAAGAGAGAGAAAAAATCATCAGCAAAACAGCGAATTACGTACGTAGCTAGTAAGCGTGCCTACAGGTTTGAGAAAGGCACCCAACAATGCTTTTTCTAAAACCGATCAGCCCACTACCGAATATATCCGGCTCCGGATGTGTGAAGCTGTGTTCAATCCGTTATAGTTGCGAAGAATTCGAACGAGAG
>NC_059532.1:5132095-5142095 GCF_905147795.1 Pieris rapae | reverse complement strand
CGACACTGGTCCTCGCGACTGTACCACAGCTGAGAGTGGGTGTTGGTATCGACGCCAATAACTACTGGTTTCCCTCGAAGAGCCTCCAGCACACGCTCCAAGTGCTCCAAGTGTGGGGCTATCTCGTCGCTGTACTGGAAGTACGCCGACACCACGTACACGGCGTTCTCCCTTCCTCCAAGCTGTGCCACAAAGCAGTGAGACGTACACAAGTTGTGGAGTACGAGCACTGCCAGATCGTTCCTCAGCACGACGATCCCGGCCATTGATGCCTCGCCGTGCTGGTATAGCCCCGGCAGCAGGGCAGCCGAGTATTGCTCCTGAACTAGGCAGACGCTGAGGCTCAGATGCCTTGCGAGAGCCGGCAGCTCTTTGGTAGCCGTCGCCGACCCTTGCAGGTTTATTTGTCCGACCGAGATGTTCATCTTGTCCCCTCGTGTGCTACCTATGGATCTATAATCCATAGTTGGTCCTTTCTAGTGACCGCTTTTCCGCCGCTTGTCTCGCCGGGCATTGGGCCGAAGCGGTTCGGTGGTCCTCCGACGGTTTCCCGGCTTTTTTACACGTTGCGCACCTACGGTACGTGCTCTTGCACGCTTTATGCGTGTGGCCCTCCTCACCACAGTTCCCACAGGTGTCCACTGTTGCCCTGCAGAAGCGTGCCGCGTGCCCATACCCCTGGCACTTTCCGCAGCAGGTAGCGTCCGCATAGTCCCGCACGATATGGCGCTCCCACTCAATATACACGCGCTCTTTGGCGACCAGCTTGTCTCGCCAAGCGGGGCTGCATCTCAGCACCACCGTGGTGCATGCCCCTCCTCGCGCGCTCTTCTTGAAGGCCACGTCGACCTCCTCCTTTCTCCATTCCGTCTGACCCTCAAAGTTTTGAGTCCGCAGCGCTTTCAGAAAAGAGTCCGAGTCGACCCTAGCGCCGTCGACCGCCACTATCGCAACTAAAGGGGCCCTAGCTTTCGGCACCTGAACTCGCAAGTTGTCCGGTACCGCGCGCCTAATTTTATCGGCGTCGACCTTATTCGCCGCCTGTACTATAACACCCGCATTTCCTATTTTTCGCACCTGTGCTATCCCGACCCCAAGCGTTTGGGGGTTGAGCGCTTTTTTTAGCGCCGCCTTAGTGTGCTCCGCGGTCTTTAGCTCCTCCGCTTTGTTAGTAGATAGGGACATAACCCACCAACCTTCCCATGGTCCTACCGACCTCGCGGTCATGCGGACCGGGTCTCGACCGAATCAATGGGAGATGCGCCGGTGAGTCTTTACGCATTCTGTGCATCGCCACCGGCGCACTCTCTTGACTCCCTACAAATTTTACGCAATTTCAGTCCCTAGCGCATTCTCCCTCTCTCTCGAGAGGGCTGCGCGAGTCGCATTCTCCCCCCGGGGGGCTGCGGACAACACAAGAGAACGGCCCGTCGTCGGTGTCGATCCTTCCACGTCAGCGTCGAATCCCGTCGTGTCTTGCTCGTGCAGTGCTCGCCTCAATCCTTTTTCCTCGGCGTCTATCTCGCTTCTCACGCGATGCCAGGCGCGCGCAAATCTACTGAACGCGGCATAGTTCGCCTCCGAGGCCACGAGATCCGCGAAGTAAACCGGTCCCGGCTCGCCCATCGCCACGTGTTCCAGCATCTCCTCCCTCTCCCGTTCGTACAGCCCACACTCCCACAGGACGTGATCCCTGTACTCCTCCGCAAGCCCACACGGACACGTCCCGACCTCTTTGAGACCGAGGTCCCTCAGGCGGCCGTTGAACGCGCCGTGACCTACCAGAAGCTGCGATGTAAAGTAGTCGGGCGCCACCCACACCGCACGAAGTCTACCCCTGACGCAAGGGAAGAAGCGCTGCAGGTCGCGCCCCCTCTCCTCGACCTCCCAGCGCTCCTGCCACTTGTCTACCACCTCGGAGTGGACCCTACGCTTAAGTTCCGCTAACTCCCCCTTGACCGTATCCTTTTTCGACGCTTGAATCTTGCCCGCACGGTACACTTCAAGATCTGCCGGCAGCACGCCGCCCAGGACGGCCAGCGCCGGGGTGCTCGTTGTTCGATATGCCTTGGTCAGGAGCACCAACGCGGACCTTTGGGTTCGCAACAGCCGACTCGCCACCACGAACGCGAGAGATCTGCCATACCACACCGCCGCCGCATACGTAATGGTCGCGACAAATGTCCCGTAGTATAACAGCCGGAGCGCCGGGTATCTGACACCCCAGGCGGAGGCAGACACCCTAGCCATCTTCCCGAAGCACCTTGCACCTCTTTCTCCGATGTCTTGCGCGTGATCCGCAAACGTGCCGCGCTCGTCCAACAACACGCCGAGTAGCTTCGCCACGCCGACGGCCCCCACCGAGTCGCCCCCCAACCGGATCACCGGCGGACGCTGAAACCTGCCCTTCAGTGTTATAGACTGCGTTTTCGCTGACGAAAACGACAGCCTATTCCGCTGACCCCATTCGAGCGCCAGTTGAAGAGTGGTCGCCGCCTTCCGCTCGATGTCCGCCCGGGAGTTCGCCTCGATCAGAACCGTGACGTCGTCCGCGTACGCTACCAGCTCTACGCCCGGGGGCACCGCCATCCGCAACAAATCGTCCACCAGAATGTTCCACAGTGTCGGCCCCAGTACGGAGCCTTGTGGGCAACCCATGGTGGATTTCTTCCAGACGGACACGTCGTTCGCGAACATCCCCACTTTCCTATTCGTGAAGTACGAGCACAGCAGTCTATATACATTGCGAGGACAGCCGCCCTGCTTAAACTTGGTCAGGACCATCGGCCACCATGCGTTATCGAACGCGCCCGAGATATCCAACAGGATGGCCTGGACGTACTTGTGGTTCGTCTCTCGCACGATGTCCAATACTCTGGTCAAAGCAGTCACCGTCGACTTCCCGTGCATGAATCCGTGCTGATTGGGCGATATTCGGCCATATAGGCCCGGTGTACACTCGCAGATCAGCCTCTCCAGTATCTTCCCCAGTACCGACAGAAGCGTAACGGGCCTGTACGCTTTCGGGTCCGTGAGTGGTCTCCCATTGCCCTTCGGTATCACGACCAGTCTTCCCATCTTCCAAACGTCTGGAAACACGCCTTCCCGAAGACACATGCTGTATATATACGTCATCTCCGACGCGGCCACATTCCAAACGACCTTGGCGATACGCGCCGTAATACCGTCCAGCCCCGGACATTTGTTTGGTAGGCTCTTCACGATCCTATCGAGTGCTGACCTGTCCACTATGTCGACGTCTTTCCCCGACGGTGCGAAAGCGGCGGCAAGGCGTACCCTCGAGTGGTACGGCGAATCGACCGACACATCATCGTCCGGGTACATGACCGCCAAGACTCCGGCCATCGCTTCCTCCATGTTTGTCGCGTATCCCTCCGATAGCTTCATGCCGCTCACAACTCCCGAGGGTGGGCGCACACGCCCACTTGCGAGCCGGTACGCCATTCCCCATGGATCTTCATTCCCAGAGTCGGAAATCCTCTTGTAGTGCTCGGTTTCAGCATCCCGCATTGCTCTCCGGTACCTAGAGCGGGCAAGATGAAAGCGTTTTCGCGAGCTCTCCTCGCACAGGCCACCCGCGCGCCGGGCCTGTTGCCACTCCCGACGTAATTTGTTTTGTTGCCTGCGGAGGCCGTCCAGTTCACGCGACCACCACTCGTAGCCCCCATACCGTTTAGGCTCTACTAGCCCCAAGCACTTTCCCGCCGAAGTCACGACAGCGGAAGTAAACGCCGAACAAATTGCCTGAGCGGGCGCGTTAAACGTAAGCCTGCCCACGCGTAACGCCAGGTCCGAGCGAAACCGGTCCCAGTCCACTCCGCGGTCCCGGAACCTCATCGGCACCGTGCCCTGTTCTGTGCTTCGCGCCCGATGCAGTCTATCCGTAGAGCTAACTGAGCCGAGATGGATCACGAACGTAATCAGGCGGTGGTCACTCGTACTGAGATCGGCGTGCACGGTCCATTCGTCAATTCGAACTCCTCTCGTTCCCAGAGTCGCGTCTATGTTAGAACTCCCATTCGGTGAACTGAAAGTATCCGGTTGGCCTTGGACGTTATGGACTAAGAGACCCCACGACAGCACGAAGCTCTCCATTGCCGTCCTACGTTGCTCCGCCAGTCTGCCTCTTCCTCGACACTGGTCCTCGCGACTGTACCACAGCTGAGAGTGGGTGTTGGTATCGACGCCAATAACTACTGGTTTCCCTCGAAGAGCCTCCAGCACACGCTCCAAGTGCTCCAAGTGTGGGGCTATCTCGTCGCTGTACTGGAAGTACGCCGACACCACGTACACGGCGTTCTCCCTTCCTCCAAGCTGTGCCACAAAGCAGTGAGACGTACACAAGTTGTGGAGTACGAGCACTGCCAGATCGTTCCTCAGCACGACGATCCCGGCCATTGATGCCTCGCCGTGCTGGTATAGCCCCGGCAGCAGGGCAGCCGAGTATTGCTCCTGAACTAGGCAGACGCTGAGGCTCAGATGCCTTGCGAGAGCCGGCAGCTCTTTGGTAGCCGTCGCCGACCCTTGCAGGTTTATTTGTCCGACCGAGATGTTCATCTTGTCCCCTCGTGTGCTACCTATGGATCTATAATCCATAGTTGGTCCTTTCTAGTGACCGCTTTTCCGCCGCTTGTCTCGCCGGGCATTGGGCCGAAGCGGTTCGGTGGTCCTCCGACGGTTTCCCGGCTTTTTTACACGTTGCGCACCTACGGTACGTGCTCTTGCACGCTTTATGCGTGTGGCCCTCCTCACCACAGTTCCCACAGGTGTCCACTGTTGCCCTGCAGAAGCGTGCCGCGTGCCCATACCCCTGGCACTTTCCGCAGCAGGTAGCGTCCGCATAGTCCCGCACGATATGGCGCTCCCACTCAATATACACGCGCTCTTTGGCGACCAGCTTGTCTCGCCAAGCGGGGCTGCATCTCAGCACCACCGTGGTGCATGCCCCTCCTCGCGCGCTCTTCTTGAAGGCCACGTCGACCTCCTCCTTTCTCCATTCCGTCTGACCCTCAAAGTTTTAAGTCCGCAGCGCTTTCAGAAAAGAGTCCGAGTCGACCCTAGCGCCGTCGACCGCCACTATCGCAACTAAAGGGGCCCTAGCTTTCGGCACCTGAACTCGCAAGTTGTCCGGTACCGCGCGCCTAATTTTATCGGCGTCGACCTTATTCGCCGCCTGTACTATAACACCCGCATTTCCTATTTTTCGCACCTGTGCTATCCCGACCCCAAGCGTTTGGGGGTTGAGCGCTTTTTTTAGCGCCGCCTTAGTGTGCTCCGCGGTCTTTAGCTCCTCCGCTTTGTTTTCTGCCGGATAGAACGCCAGTATCGTACCTGCCGATGCCGGCTTCGGTGCCGGTCCTCGCCCCATGTTCAGCGCCGCCGCGTAGTTACCCTGTGGTTGACCCGCTAACGTGTTCGCGCCTACAATCGCCGTCTGTGCGCCGCCGCGCGTGCTGCGCTCGAGCTCGCAGACCTTCAGGCGCTCTTCGCCCAGCTGCGCCGACAGAAGAGCGATTATCCCCGTTAGCTTCTGCACCTGCACGCCTATCTGAGCGATCTCCGTTTTGTTTAGCTTCGAGGTCGAAGCCGATGTCGCCGCCATTATCAGTTCCCCGGCCAGGTTCGCCTCGACCACGTGTTGACCTACGGAAGTCGCAGCGGGCGACGATGCCCCTTGTGCCTCGGCATTTCCGGTCGCGCGTGTAGTAGTAGGCGTGCGCTCCTGACAAACCCGTCGCCGAGATGCCTCCTCCGATTCTAACGGCGATGTTCCCTTTCGTTTTCGCGCTCCATCTTCCCGGCGCGTGGATGCGTCCCGCGGTGGTGTCCGCATCAACGATTTTCGCGGCGCAAATCCCGCCTCTAGCCCCTGCCGCTCCAGGTCCTCCAACTCGCGCTCCTTTGACGCCATAATGGCGTCAAAGGTATGACGGTCCATTTACGAATTTAATTTCAATATGATTATATATTTTCCCGTCTAAAATAAAAACAAAAATAAAACTAACACCCTACGCCTGCGCTAACAAAAGGTCAGCGCCTAATCAAAAAGGTAACGCAACCACCTACGGTAACAAAGGTTAACGCCTGAGAAAATATTGTCGCAATACACGCACCGAGTGTACCGACCGAACCGGCTCACGCAACGTCACCGGTCACGCCACCCGATATGTGACGCGCACACGCTTCGTCTCTTTCCCGCACGCTCGAGTGCAAGTGCACCGGTCGCACCGACCCACGCTACGTCACCGATCACGCCACCCAGAGAACAAAGGAATGCACAACAAAGAAATTAAAAGGTTTCTAGTATCACTATTTATTATAATTTAACTGAGAAAAACCCGATAAATAAAATACTTCCTATATAATTTGCCGTTTAATACTATTTATAACTTGAAAATAAATTTTGCGCTTACCGCGCCGCGTGGTTATCCACGCGGCTTTCCCTTTTTAAAAAGAAAAATCCTTCCAGATCCGTTAGCACTTTCACCAGCTATTTTTATTTGAATAACGCGCCCTATATCGCGCACGAAATATAGATAATATAACTTCACACAGCTAAACGTGGCTGTAAGTAAGCAATTATGCACGGAGCAACTTAAACACACGTCCGCTCGCTACGAGTACCGAACGACGAGTCTCGAGTAGATAGGGACAGCGGGAATCTCGTTAATCCATTCATGCGCGTCACTAATTAGATGACGAGGCATTTGGCTACCTTAAGAGAGTCATAGTTACTCCCGCCGTTTACCCGCGCTTGCTTGAATTTCTTCACGTTGACATTCAGAGCACTGGGCAGAAATCACATTGCGTCAACACCCGCGAGGGCCATCGCAATGCTTTGTTTTAATTAGACAGTCGGATTCCCCTTGTCCGTGCCAGTTCTGAGCTGACCGTTGAACGGCGGTCGTACAGAACCGCGCCGGGCCGCACGCCGCGAAGCGCGCGTCCGTCGCGGCCTTACGGCTAGGAAGATCCGCGGAAGGCCGGAACGCGGGTCCGGATTCAGCACGAAGCGCGCGAACGCAACGAGCATCGACCAGGCCCGGCACCGGCCGCATCCGCTTCCCGTCCAAACCCGACACGCCCCGGTCCTCAGAGCCAATCCTTATTCCGAAGTTACGGATCCAATTTGCCGACTTCCCTTACCTACATTATTCTATCGACTAGAGGCTCTTCACCTTGGAGACCTGCTGCGGATATGGGTACGAACCGGCGCGACATCTCCACGTACATCCCTCACCTGAATTTTCAAGGTCCGCAGAGAGTATCCGGACACCGCCGCAAATGCGGTGCTCTTCGCGTTCCGAACCATATCTCCCTTCTATAGGATTCCATGGAACTCGAACGCTCAGGCAGAAAAGAAAACTCTTCCCGGACCCCTCGGCGGCGTCTTCAGGCCACTTTGGGTTACCCCGTCGAACACTCGCTCGTAATAAACGAGGGAACGATTATTGAAACGGTTCCGCTGCCGGGTTCCGGAATAGGAACCGGATTCCCTTTCGCTCAAAGGGCGTTGTTGTTTTGAAAAAAAAACACGCCGCATCGACATAAGATCTCTCCTTGAGCTTAGGATCGACTGACTCGCGAGCAACTACTGTTCACGCGAAACCCTTCTCCACGTCAGTCCTCCAGGGCCTCGCTGGAGTATTTGCTACTACCACCAAGATCTGCACCGACGGAGGCTCCAGGCGGGCTCACGCCCAGACCCTTCTGCGCTCTCCGCCGCGCACGTCCTACTCGTTACGGCATAAGTATGCGCGTGCATATTAGTGCCCGTAACGGTAGTGTATAGGCAGAACGCTTCAGCGCCATCCATTTTCAGGGCTGGTCGCTTCGGCAGGTGAGTCGTTGCACACTCCTTAGCGGATTCCGACTTCCATGGCCACCGTCCTGCTGTCATGAGCGACCAACGCCTTTCATGGTGTCCCATGAGCGTTCTTTAGGCGCCTTAACACTACGTTTGGTTCATCCCACAGCGCCAGTTCTGCTTACCAAAATTGGCCCACTTGGCATCGTCATCAGATCTCCGGCTTCATCGTTCGAGTAAGCCGGAGTTCTCACCCATTTAAAGTTTGAGAATAGGTTGAGGTCGTTTCGGCCCCAATGCCTCTAATCATTCGCTTTACCGGATGAGAGCTTTTTAACCGCAACAATTTTAGTATACGCTATTGGAGCTGGAATTACCGCGGCTGCTGGCACCAGACTTGCCCTCCAATTGTTCCTCGTTAAAATATTTAAAGTGTACTCATTCCGATTACGAGGCCTCGTAAGAGTCCCGTATCGTTATTTTTCGTCACTACCTCCCCGTGCCGGGAGTGGGTAATTTGCGCGCCTGCTGCCTTCCTTGGATGTGGTAGCCGTTTCTCAGGCTCCCTCTCCGGAATCGAACCCTGATTCCCCGTTACCCGTGACAACCATGGTAGTCGCAGAAACTACCATCGAAAGTTGATAAGGCAGACATTTGAAAGATGCGTCGCCGGTACTGGACCATGCGATCGGCAAAAGTTATCCAGATTCATCAAAATTAACGACTTCGGACGCTAGGCCCTCCGCCGATTGGTTTTGATCTAATAAAAGCACTCATCCCATCACTGGTCAGAGTTCTGATTGCATGTATTAGCTCTAGAATTACCACAGTTATCCAAGTAACTGAGTAAGATCTAAGGAACCAAAACTGATATATTGAGCCATTCGCGGTATCGCCTTAATACGGCTTGCACTGAGACATGCATGGCTTAATCTTTGAGACAAGCATATAACTACTGGCAGGATCAACCAGGGAGCTGCTTACGCAAACGACTCGCCTAACGCCGCGCGCGAGACGCGGCTTCGGCGAGCCGTAGCTTCGGCGGCGTCGAGACGCGCTTGCGCGCGTTACTCGACACGCGTGAACGTAACGCGTCGAATTTACAAACGACGCGACGTTCGCGCTTCAATTCGATAGACATACTTTGACCGGTCTACGAGCGGCCGTCCCGTCACGGTCTCGCAACGAGGTGATGTACAACGCTGCTCGACCACTGTGAGGGACATAAAACTGCGTCAAACACGACGACGACGACGACGTCGACGACGATGTGTTTTGGCAGTTTGAAAATTGAACATTCATCTAAACGCAACTTCTCAATTTTTATTCAATACGTTATTGTAAACATATTAAAAACTCTGCTGGCATTATACATATGTTGTATTCGCACTAGATACGATCAACGCCCGGAGCTTGAGGGACAAATTCCAACACGACGCTGCGCACACCGTTTCGACGATGGGCGCGTATGCGTCCTCTTTCAAACATTATTTCCAATTGCGGCCGCCGCAGCGACCGCGCACGTGTCGAACACGCTCGGCGACCCGAGTTTGGGTGGCGCCTGAAAGCGTAATTCTTTTATAATCACAGATAACACCGGCGAGACAGTCTCACAAAGATCACACTTTGAGCGGATTTTGCTGAATGTCACCGTCCGGTCTGCGAACGCGGTGATAAATAATATATAGTAACACACCGTGTGCAACAAAGTGCGCACGTAAGTATGTATACATATATATATATATATATATATATATATATATATTAAAAAGAAAAATAAAAATAATCAAACACGCACACACATTCGTGCGTTTGTGTTCTTCCACAGAAACATCGCGAGTAATACACGATGATGCGCGGCAGCGAGAACCTCCGTCCGACTCGGTGCGCACGGCTGTTTCGCTCCACATCTATACCGAGAGCAATAGTCCGCGTCGGCATTGGAGTAGTATGTCGTATGTTTCTAGTAGAGCGTCGAGAGTTAGTTTTCATTTTAGGACGTGTACGTAACGTGTGCGTGTGTACATTAAATGAATGAATGTGCATTGACTGTTTATATTATTATTATTATTTTACTATTATACATATATGTATGTAATATAAATAAAATTAAAAAAATTATTACTTAATAAATTTATCATAACGAAATACATTCATTCATTCGATCTATAT
>NC_059532.1:5124595-5127095 GCF_905147795.1 Pieris rapae | reverse complement strand
CGTCCAGCCCCGGACATTTGTTTGGTAGGCTCTTCACGATCCTATCGAGTGCTGACCTGTCCACTATGTCGACGTCTTTCCCCGACGGTGCGAAAGCGGCGGCAAGGCGTACCCTCGAGTGGTACGGCGAATCGACCGACACATCATCGTCCGGGTACATGACCGCCAAGACTCCGGCCATCGCTTCCTCCATGTTTGTCGCGTATCCCTCCGATAGCTTCATGCCGCTCACAACTCCCGAGGGTGGACGCACACGCCCACTTGCGAGCCGGTACGCCATTCCCCATGGATCTTCATTCCCAGAGTCGGAAATCCTCTTGTAGTGCTCGGTTTCAGCATCCCGCATTGCTCTCCGGTACCTAGAGCGGGCAAGATGAAAGCGTTTTCGCGAGCTCTCCTCGCACAGGCCACCCGCGCGCCTGGCCTGTTGCCACTCCCGACGTAATTTGTTTTGTTGCCTGCGGAGGCCGTCCAGTTCACGCGACCACCACTCGTAGCCCCCATACCGTTTAGGCTCTACTAGCCCCAAGCACTTTCCCGCCGAAGTCACGACAGCGGAAGTAAACGCCGAACAAATTGCCTGAGCGGGCGCGTTAAACGTAAGCCTGCCCACGCGTAACGCCAGGTCCGAGCGAAACCGGTCCCAGTCCACCCCGCGGTCCCGGAACCTCATCGGCACCGTGCCCTGTTCTGTGCTTCGCGCCCGATGCAGTTTATCCGTTGAGCTAACTGAGCCGAGATGGATCACGAACGTAATCAGGCGGTGGTCACTCGTACTAAGATCGGCGTGCACGGTCCATTCGTCAATTCGAACTCCTCTCGTTCCCAGAGTCGCGTCTATGTTAGAACTCCCATTCGGTGAACTGAAAGTATCCGGTTGGCCTTGGACGTTATGGACCAAGAGACCCCACGACAGCACGAAGCTCTCCATTGCCGTCCTACGTTGCTCCGCCAGTCTGCCTCTTCCTCGACACTGGTCCTCGCGACTGTACCACAGCTGAGAGTGGGTGTTGGTATCGACGCCAATAACTACTGGTTTCCCTCGAAGAGCCTCCAGCACACGCTCCAAGTGCTCCAAGTGTGGGGCTATCTCGTCGCTGTACTGGAAGTACGCCGACACCACGTACACGGCGTTCTCCCTTCCTCCAAGCTGTGCCACAAAGCAGTGAGACGTACACAAGTTGTGGAGTACGAGCACTGCCAGATCGTTCCTCAGCACGACGATCCCGGCCATTGATGCCTCGCCGTGCTGGTATAGCCCCGGCAGCAGAGCAGCCGAGTATTGTTCCTGAACTAGGCAGACGCTGAGGCTCAGATGCCTTGCGAGAGCTGGCAGCTCTTTGGTAGCCGTCGCCGACCCTTGCAGGTTTATTTGTCCGACCGAGATGTTCCTCTTGTCCCCTCGTGGTCTACCTATGGATCTATAATCCATAGTTCGTTCTTTCTAACGACCGCTTTTCCACCGCTTGTCTCGCCGGGCATTGGGCCGAAGCGGTTCGGTGGTCCTCCGACGGTTTCCCGGCTTTTCTACACGTCGCGCACCTACGATAGGTGTTTTTGCACGCTTTATGCGTGTGGCCCTCCTCGCCACAGTTCCCACAGGTGTCCACTGTTGCCCTGCAGAAGCGTGCCGCGTGCCCATATCCCTGGCACTTTCCGCAGCAGGTAGCGTCCGCATAGTCCCGCACGATATGACGCTCCCACTCAATGTACACGCGCTCTTTGGCGACCAGCTTGTCTCGCCAAGCTGGACTGCATCTCAGCACCACCGTGGTGCATGCGCCACCTCGCGCGCTCTTCTTGAAGGCCACGTCGACCTCCTCCTTACTCCACTCCGCCTGACCCTCGAAATTCTGCGTACGCAGCGCTTTAAGAAAAGCACCAGAGTCGACTCTGGCGCCGTCGACCGCCACTACCGCTACGAGAGGGGCCCTAGCTTTTGGCACCTGAACGCGCAAATCGTTCGGCACCGCGCGCCTAATTTTCTCGGCGTCATTCTTGTTCGCCGCCTGCACGATAACGCCCGCGTTCCCAATTTTTCTAACCTGCGCGATTCCGACCCCAAGCGTTTGGGGGTTGAGCGCCTGCTTCAACGCCGCCTTGGTTTGTTCCGCGGTCTTAAACTCCGCCGCTTTACTTTCCGCCGGATAAAACGCTAATACTGTTCCCGCAGATGCGGGCTTAGGTGCCGGACCTCGCCCCGTATTTAAAGCCGCCGCGTAATTCGCCCTAGTTTGTCCCACCGCGGTATGGGACTCCGCGCCTACCGCCGCCGTCTGTGCGCCGCTGCGCAAGCTGTGTTCGAGCGCGCAGACCTTTAGGCGCTCTTCGCCCAGCTGCGCCGACAGAAGAGCGATGATGCCGGTCAATTTTTGTACCTGGACGCCTATTTGCGCAATTTCTGTTTTATTGAGCTTCGATGTCGAAGCCGATGTCGCCGCCATTATCATTTCCCCGGCAAGATTCGCGTCGACCACGTGTTGCCCTACGGTGGTCGCTA
>NC_059532.1:5117095-5119595 GCF_905147795.1 Pieris rapae | reverse complement strand
GAGGGTCTCGCCCCTCGCGGATTCGATTTTAATTGTGTAAATCATTACACGTGTGTGTTTTTCTATATGTTTTCAGCGTTGCCGCACAAAACAAAGAAAACGTTAATGATCCTTCCGCAGGTTCCCCTACGGAAACCTTGTTACGACTTTTACTTCCTCTAAATGATCAAGTTTGGTCAACTTCCCAGCAACGCCGACGGCCGTGAGGCCACCGCGTGTCGGTCCGAAGACCTCACTAAATCATTCAATCGGTAGTAGCGACGGGCGGTGTGTACAAAGGGCAGGGACGTAATCAACGCGAGCTTATGACTCGCGCTTACTAGGAATTCCTCGTTTATGGGGGATAATTGCAAACCCCAATCCCCAGCACGAAGGAGTTTCAACGGGTTGCCCGGGCCTCTAGGCCAGGGAGAACATGTTGATTCCTTCAGTGTAGCGCGCGTGCGGCCCAGGACATCTAAGGGCATCACAGACCTGTTATTGCTCAATCTCGTGCGGCTCGAAGCCGCCGGTCCCTCTAAGAAGAATTTTAATACGTCGCCAGTGAGTTGCGCTCCCCGAGAGTCGCGCACACCTTGAATGACGACGCCTATTTAGCAGGCTAGAGTCTCGTTCGTTACCGGAATTAACCAGTTATCCCTATTAATCATTACCTCGGAGTTCTGAAAACCAACAAAATAGAACCGAGATCATATTCTATTATTCCATGCACGAAATATTCAAGCGGCATTTTGAGCCCGCTTTGAGCACTCTAATTTGTTCAAAGTAAAATTGTCGGCCCACCTCGACACTCACCGAAGAGCACCGCGATAGGATTTTGATATTGAACCGGCGTTTTACCGCCGGCTCACCGACGATATGCTCCGCAGACGTGTCAGTATCACCGCGGATGCGGTGCACCGACAGCGCGGCGCACAAATGCAACTACGAGCTTTTTAACCGCAACAATTTTAGTATACGCTATTGGAGCTGGAATTACCGCGGCTGCTGGCACCAGACTTGCCCTCCAATTGTTCCTCGTTAAAATATTTAAAGTGTACTCATTCCGATTACGAGGCCTCGTAAGAGTCCCGTATCGTTATTTTTCGTCACTACCTCCCCGTGCCGGGAGTGGGTAATTTGCGCGCCTGCTGCCTTCCTTGGATGTGGTAGCCGTTTCTCAGGCTCCCTCTCCGGAATCGAACCCTGATTCCCCGTTACCCGTGACAACCATGGTAGTCGCAGAAACTACCATCGAAAGTTGATAAGGCAGACATTTGAAAGATGCGTCGCCGGTACTGGACCATGCGATCGGCAAAAGTTATCCAGATTCATCAAAATTAACGACTTCGGACGCTAGGCCCTCCGCCGATTGGTTTTGATCTAATAAAAGCACTCATCCCATCACTGGTCAGAGTTCTGATTGCATGTATTAGCTCTAGAATTACCACAGTTATCCAAGTAACTGAGTAAGATCTAAGGAACCAAAACTGATATATTGAGCCATTCGCGGTATCGCCTTAATACGGCTTGCACTGAGACATGCATGGCTTAATCTTTGAGACAAGCATATAACTACTGGCAGGATCAACCAGGGAGCTGCTTACGCAAACGACTCGCCTAACGCCGCGCGCGAGACGCGGCTTCGGCGAGCCGTAGCTTCGGCGGCGTCGAGACGCGCTTGCGCGCGTTACTCGACACGCGTGAACGTAACGCGTCGAATTTACAAACGACGCGACGTTCGCGCTTCAATTCGATAGACATACTTTGACCGGTCTACGAGCGGCCGTCCCGTCACGGTCTCGCAACGAGGTGATGTACAACGCTGCTCGACCACTGTGAGGGACATAAAACTGCGTCAAACACGACGACGACGACGACGTCGACGACGATGTGTTTTGGCAGTTTGAAAATTGAACATTCATCTAAACGCAACTTCTCAATTTTTATTCAATACGTTATTGTAAACATATTAAAAACTCTGCTGGCATTATACATATGTTGTATTCGCACTAGATACGATCAACGCCCGGAGCTTGAGGGACAAATTCCAACACGACGCTGGGCACACCGTTTCGACGATGGGCGCGTATGCGTCCTCTTTCAAACATTATTTCCAATTGCGGCCGCCGCAGCGACCGCGCACGTGTCGAACACGCTCGGCGACCCGAGTTTGGGTGGCGCCTGAAAGCGTAATTCTTTTATAATCACAGATAACACCGGCGAGACAGTCTCACAAAGATCACACTTTGAGCGGATTTTGCTGAATGTCACCGTCCGGTCTGCGAACGCGGTGATAAATAATATATAGTAACACACCGTGTGCAACAAAGTGCGCACGTAAGTATGTATACATATATATATATATATATATATTAAAAAGAAAAATAAAAATAATCAAACACGCACACACATTCGTGCGTTTGTGTTCTTCCACAGAAACATCGCGAGTAATACACGATGATGCGCGGCAGCGAGAACCTCCGTCCGACTCGGTGCGCACGGCTGTTTCGCTCCACAT